>NC_051154.1:410467555-410490055 GCF_013339745.2 Dermacentor silvarum
AGTATGTGATCCCAGCACCTTTTTAACCCCTTCCATGCCCACGCTATTCCATGGAGTTGCCATTAATCCCATGGATTATGCGTGCCATCAATCAAAAGCCTGATTAAGCCTGAGACAAATCTTGGCTTATCATGGCATTGCTAGAAAATTGCAAAGTACTGCTTATAAGCTGAGCTCGTCTTTGGCCATTTTTACCCAAAAGCCATGGATGAACTCGGCCGTTGAAGGCACGTAAGGGGTAAACACCCACACAAAGTGTACAAGGATTTTCCTTTCAGAATTAAGTAGGAGAACACAAGCTGCACGTCTGTAAGTATTGTTTGTCAATGAGGGAAAACCAAGTCTCCAATCTTGCTAGAAAGCACCCCTGAAATAATGTATGCCAGCAATTCCAAAACTAGGACAGCAAGGACAAAAGTCTAAGAATGCAAGGCATGCAGTGAAAAATCTTGAGTCGCTTTTGCAAAGAACAATAAAATAATTTAGTAAAATATAATAAAAAAAGCAGGTTGGTAGACTAGTCCTTTAATAATTCAACTCAACGCAAAGTCACATGCTTAGACAAAATACTGTTAAGAGTTTAGGTCATAGCTTTCAATGAAAGGCAATAATGAACAAGTTTTGACACAGCCACGTACCTGCATGTTTTATCTTTAATGTTTGAAGATAGATTTAATGGTGCCAGTTGCAGATTAAGAATAATGTATGTAGGACATGCCCACACATCAGGACATGCCCTCACATCAGGACATGCCTTCACATCAGGACATGCCCTCACATCAGGACATGCCCACACATCATTAAGAATTGGCAAGTGACATCGTTGAAATTTCTGGCTCCTGTTCAGACCATCAAACAAATATGAACAAGGTTCTCTCTAGAATGACTCCTTTATCATCAGGTTCATAATGTTACCCTTTTTATACATCTAAATTATAAAAGTAGTTGCAGACTGGCTTCACACAAATCAGGTAACAATGTCTTCTTGATAAATTTATTAGCTTACTAGCATCAGCACTGGCCTATTAATTTCCACAATTCTGTTCATTAAGTACTACTTCGAACATATACAAAGGAAAGGGCACTCATATTGATATAGTTCTCGAAAATTTCAGGCAACCAGAAGGGCTCCATGATGTAATGTCTTTAGTCATATTAGTATGTTTAGAAGACGTGTTTAGTTATAAATATAAACAAAAGGCAACACATTTTTATTAGTGAGCATGGTTCTTTTTTTGTCTTTTTCAACTTGGAAGGAGAGAAATGAGTGCAAGATGATGGTCGTTGATACACTTATCTTGCCAAAACATACTGATTATTAAAAATAGAGTTGCCATGAACCCTTGAAACGGAATAACTTTTTAAAGTGAACATTAGCAAAGCTGCACAACCCTAAGTTTTTAAGTCTGTTCAAATGCATATATTTAAAAAAACCACAAGCTTAAAATATCAAAATGTACCACAAACTAATTTAGCCGTCATATATATCACTCATAGGTGCTAGCGTGGCAGAGTTAAGTCATCAGAAATGATCTTACAAAAGAACCTTTGTTGTAGAAAAAAAAAGGAAGGGTTTGAGTTCATGACTTCGTTTATGAGCCAGGTGTTCCGTCTACTATACTGCAGCAGTTTCATTCTTTTCTTTTCAATGCAGGCACAATCCAATAATAAGTGTAGCACAGTGTATTTGACCATATTTTAATGTTTCACCAATTCAAATGTTGAACTCTCTCGTTGAGCACTTAAATTTGAAATGAAAGTATGAATGGAAAAAGTGAAATATCTTCATGTGGCTAGTTTCGTCAGTTGCTACAGTCATCCTTAGTCCACTATAACTGCTATTGTCTTAAATATTAGATGCTGTGTAATATCAGGAGATGTTGCACAAGTAAACACGATCAAGAGATAAGTGAATTTTGCACATAACAAATCTTAGAACAGTTACTCATCGACAAAAAGCTCATAAAATTGACATAGTGCTTAAAAAGCCTGAGTATGTTAAGGTGAGCAAAGGCTTTGTGAGTGTAAAAGCTGTCCATCAAGGCAGATGTGTTTTCAGGTAACATTATATCATAGTAAATACAAAAGGCAAGTGGAACAGTAGAACCTCCAGATTATATTTGTTTATGGCCAGGACATTACGGGCAACAATTATGACATACTTTCAGCTATCCACAGAGGTGACAGGGCAAGCCTTAGAAGGTTTTCCTAAATGGCTGCCACAATAGGTTGATGCCTACTTGCATGCAATGGTTCATTTCCAGTTCTGTTTTTTTTTGCTCTACTTGGGAGAACCTTTAGCACACCCCTTTTACTATCCCAAGCTAATCCTTGCCTTCAAGCACTTCTTATTCCTCTACCTATATCCTTCATTTTACTCTTACATACCAGCTTATCCTCCTTGACCCTTGGGAGTGATGAGCTATGTGGAAATCAGTTGTTAGTCTAATGAATGCAAGTCCCCTTGCCCAAACATTGACTCCAGGCAAAGGCTTATCTTGTTCAGTCACTGTTGATCACTTAATTGTGCGGTGTTGTATTTCGTTGAAGTATTGTACTGATTTAAAAAATTACAAAATTGTTAAAGGGATGCATTTACAAGTCTTTCTAGGTTTGTAATAACTTGCTCTACACAAAATCTTGTACAGTAAGGTGTAATTTAAAACCACAATTGATTTCTGGCTAAGTGGTATAATGCGTTATAAATGGCCTGACCAATTGTGCTGACCGAATAGCTATATCACTGGTTAAGCCATAAGTAGAAGGGGCATCTCAGAGTTATTAAAATGAGTATGAAAGAAAACATTTCACCAATTACATTGGTTCATTCTCAACTAAGAATAAGTTATTCCGACAGGGCTGCCTTTGTGGGTTCGCTGGGTTGGAAAAGCGGAGATGCATGAATCATCATCATCAGCCTATATTTATGTCCACTGCAAGATGAAGGCCTCTCCATGTGAACTCCAATTAACCCTATCTTGCGCTAGCTGACTCCAACTTGCGCCTGCAAATTTCCTAACTTCATCACCCCACCTAGTTTTCTGCCGTCCTCGACTGCGCTTCCCTTCTCTTGGTATATCTATTCTGTAACTCTAATGGTCCACCGGTTATCCATCCTACGCATTACATGGCCTGCCCAGATCCTTTTTTCCCGCTTAAATGACAACTAGAATATCGGCTATTCCCGTTAGTTCTCTGATCCGCACCGCTCTCTTATTCCTGTCTCAACGTTAGGCCTAACATTTTTCGTTCCATATATATGCATGAATCACTCGTTTGTATTGAGTCATTGTTTCACGCTGCAATTAAATAAATCGTCGATTTCATATTCCACAAAGGCGAACTATGAAGCTTTCGATGACAGCTAGGCAAAGAACTATAAACTGACAACTCTGAGTATACCTAAAACATAGCTAGACCATCAGAACACTGACATCATCGCGGAAAAAGAAAGCAGAATAGTTCTTGACTGCCACCTTTATTTCCTATACTAGCAAACATGCCTTAATTGTGTCGACATGTAAAATAAGCAGCCACAAAACACAACTCTCAGCTGAATTTCGCGGGTGTAAACACCCCGTCAAAATGGTAGATGTTGAGTTCGGAAAAGACGTGCCTATATAGTGCATTTTGTATGTTTGGTACTGCGCTATCAAAGAACTGCGGCACAGAGATATCGTGAAGCTATTACAAAATCGGCTATATTTATGCAGCCTTCGCTCCGACCAAGAACATAACCAGAAAGCAATTCCTGCCTTTTTCACATATAACCGAAGCCACATTCAAACTGCATGTTTATCGCGCATTTTGAACACAGTAAAGCCAATTTTCAGGCAACAATTATGGATTACAGTAAATAGCCGGGTTTATTAGTCGGTTTTATTGTTGTCAGCGAGTGGGTGTGTAAAAAGGCCTGGGAGTGTAAAGAGGGCGCGAACAGAGAGAAATCATGAGGGCGAAACAACGTACGGCTTAAAACACCACAACCACGCAAGAAACACCTCTCAATGGATGCCGGTACACTTATTGGATGGCTCAGTGCGCGTACTATGACCGGAGACAACGTGTACACGCGTGTGTAATGAAGGAACTCTTACTATAGGCCCCGTGACAGTTGAACAGTGCGCCCTTTCAATCTCAATCGGTATGCTTCACTGCACGGCAACGGCAAATATGTTTCACCGAATAACAGGTCTGTATTGCGGTGAAGCTGATTAAAGAAAATTTGTCGACCATTATGAAACGCGTACAAGACCCTTGCCCACGTGTGGATGTATATGAGCTATGACTACAGTGGATTGCCCGTGGCTGTGACATACTTGACATTTAGCTCCACTCCCTCTCTCTCGAGAGAGAAAGTTTAATTGCATCTGGAGAAGTCCCAGCCACAGGCTTCGCAAATTTGCTGCTCAGTGTGAGATGGCAAGGAAGTGAAAAAACGAAGAAACAGCACACAAACATACACGCGTGCGAAATGCACTACCACAAAAGTTATTTTCTCATTCCTTCATGGGGTGCGCACAGCTCAGGTATTTGGTCCGAGAATACGTATTTTTTAATTGCAACACAAATTAGTCATGTGTGGTGTGGCTACTAAATTTCCAAGGACAGGCCTCCCTATTACAAAGCATCTGCAAATGCAAATAAATGGTCTTTGTTCTGGTCAATACAACAGGGGGATACATATATGGCATGCTGGACAAAAAATTCTAAATAAAACCCTCTTGAGCACATGGCCATTAACGAGACATTTAGCATTTTGAAAAGTGTGTTTTACTGCAATATCAATGTGGTTTTGCTTTCAGTGAAATCACAAGAATTGAAACACCATAGAGAAAAAAAGAGAAAAAAAGGTAATGAAAAGACACGGAGGTTAACCAGACATTATCTCCGGTTGGGTATACCCTGTACCGGGGGAGGGGACACCATATATATGTACGTGCACGGAGGCAGCTGCAAGCAAAGCTTTAACTCTGAACTGGTTAAATTGGCGATATAGCCAGGTCGAGGTAGCCTTTTCTTGAATCTACTGTGTGTGGAATGCAATCACAATTATTGACAGATAAATCGTCACAATTGCCATCTTCAGAGAGACCTAATCGCGACCTACGTAGCTATGTATACTAAAGTGCTTAGAGGACATATTCGACATTCTACCATCTCGCTTGTCCACCATCTCATTTGCTTGCAAGTGAAGAGCTCTCAGGCTACATCTTCAAGAACCATTGTTACTCCCCAGCCGTCCCTTCAAAAAGATGTTTGCACCTGCTGCAAGATCACCATCTCCCTTCCGTGGTGTATGCAAAAGCCTCAGATGTCATCAGGCCCAGCTGTCATCAAAAGTTTTAATGGAGCTTACTCTACCCGTTTTACACAAAGTGTATGCAAACCTCTCGTTCACATTTACATGGATGGTTTGGTCGCGTCCACTGATTTAACTGTCACTCTCATTGTTGTGGCTCGATCAAAGTTAAGTTCCAAATGTTGTATATGACCACGTTTACAAGGTCGGAACATCCCGCTCTTCATGCCACTATTGCATATATTGAACGGAAACCCCCCATGTAAATGGACAGAGTTCAGTAATTCCAAAACGGCTGTTGAAAGCCTGCAAGGTGACACTGCACCATGGGAATTATGAACAGTTTATTTCAAACAAACAAGATATCTAGGATCACAATAATTGGAAAAGGATGGGATGTTATTATCCAGTGGATGCCTGGTCATTGCAGCGTTTTTGGCAAGCATCTTACTGATGAAGCTGCCATATCATCCCACACGATCCCGCTTTCTAGAATGGACACAGTCAGAGAACTTCAATGAATTTCTAATGACATCATGCTGGCTCTTTGGAAGACTCCAGAGTATTCAACCATCATTTGTGCAGGCTTGATCTATCACTGCAGCTGCGATTACGATGTCAAACCTCTCCTGGTGTTACAATACACTGCTGTGCCACCTACGACTCGGTGTAGCCTTCACAAATTCACAGTCCTTCTTTATTAAATGTGACCACTGTAAACTCGAAAAGACCATCCAGCAGCTCCTCTGGCAGTGCACCCACTCTGACGTCCAGTGTCAGCCCCTCTGGAGTGTACCAGAAGTTGACCTTTTACAGAGGCTAAGATCCTGGGTGCATGGCCATATCAACCAAGAAAGCTATACGTGCTCTAACGACTCTAAAATAAATCAATCTGAAAAAGACACTTATAGACACCCTCTGTCTTCTATCCGAGCAATGATTAGGCAGATTATTCTCTTGCAGAACTTCATCCGACCAAACGCCAGAGAAAGGAGTGATGCTGATATGGACACACAAGTTTTGTTGGTATTGGAATACGTTACCTGGGCAAACTGCTGCAAGCATTGTAAAACTGCATGCATTGAAGCTGGTGCATCAGCTGCAAATTCTCTGCCAATTATTTGCTTTGTCAAACATCTGTGACCAAGGTGAAGAAAGGGCGAAGAAAGGACTGCTGGCATCTGGACCAGGTTCTTGCTAAGTTCGTAGCACCAGCAACTGCTATTACTTTGGAGAACAAACTAAAGCAAACGTTGCGCCACCTGAAGCAGTATTCTCACTTGTTGCCTAATCAGGGAAGGACAGAAAAAGAGGAAAGCATGCTGCCTTCCAAGCTTAATTCCAAGCAATGTAAAAGCAACCTTGGAAATCAAATCAACTGCATCATTCTGGGTAGAAAGGGGAGAACTAAACATATAGATGACGTGCAAGAGTTCAGAAATGTCTACACATTGGTCCAGCACGTATTAACTTTATATTATTGCTGCAACTGAAGGAAGCTATGCCAAAAAAAGAGCAGCAAGACTTGGAGCTGAAAAACTGCATGCCATAATCATAATGACATCAGCTTTTGCTGTGACTGGCAGGAATTATATGTGAATATGTACAAGCGTCAATGACCAGCAAATTAAACTCCACCAACAAGGAAATGAACTAAACGAGACATCTGCTTCAGCTTTAACAAAGTGTTATCAGGCATTTCTGCTTTCATGGCTTCCGCAATAAAATATGATTGCATAAGTAATAATACAATTTTGCTTATGCTGCGATGTGCTTTTTATTGTATATATTTGCATGCTTATGTTAGTACGTGATTTTTTACACAATTTTGCTTATGCTGCGATGTGCTTTTTATTGCGTATATTTGCATGCTTATGTTAGTACGTGATTTTTTACGTCGTTTTATAGGTGCAACAAATCATTAAATTTTTTGTTATAGTTAGTATTAAAAGATTTGAATAATGCGGGTTGTTACTCTTGTCATGTTTTTATGCCAAACCAGTGGCCCAAGTTTTATATTACCTAGCTTATGCCACTGGACATGTGGTTGTGTTCGTGATGCCATCGTGGTCGTTGCATTGTCATCCAAATCTCACACTATCTGCGCTAAAACCAGGTGGTTCACATGAAAATATCCGGGTGTCCCAACAGCAGCACACCCACCGGTTGTTGGTCGCCTCCGTATGAACAGCGATTCAAAAGCAAGTTTCACACGACTGTTGATTTCGAAACACCCGACAGCAATGCTCCACCTTTGCATAGCCTGCAAAGTAGCCTGCAAAGCACCTTGCATAACATCAATTCCCACACTGCATGGGATTTACACAATTTTATCTCATAGTTTTCATGTAGAGCCTTTTGGACCTTTATGTGGGGAATAATGAAATGGCTGTTTCTGTCTAGCTCCTCTGAAATACATGTAATTTGACAGCTTGCATGCTGAGATCTAACTTCTTAAGTCTCAAACTAGCATCAAGACAGCCAGCACCATAAAAAAATACTGGGGTGGACAAATCAGTTTCCAAAAATTTCTGTTGCCTTCTTGACCACAGTTCCTGTAACAAGTTTGTGTGAAAGGACATTTCCAAAGCTAACATATGCACAGACCAAGCCGAGAAGCCTTATCTCACAAGAATGGCTTAGCTGGATGATGGTGCCTTTGGTGGAACACTGAATTGTAATTAAATCAGTTTTGATGATATTATACAAATGACACTAGGGCATGCAGACTTATGCTGCAGCTTTATTTTATGCCACGAAACACCAAAAAAGCATACTAGTAAATGCAAAGTAATCTGCATTGTATCCTAGCTGTATTGTGTGTTCCACATTACCAGAGAATCCTGCCGACCTTTAATTCACCTTTCCAGTGCAACATGTCTTTAAAAAGCCATATCTTTACATTGTGTTGATATGTGTAGGTACGTATGTCTTTTCACCTTCATGTCAGCTCAGCTCTGTCAACAGCAGATGCACTAAAGCTGAACGTTACCTAGTTTGCATTTTGCAACGTACTGAAAAAAAAACATAGGTCTTGAGAAAAAAAATTTTAATGTGTGTATTTAAATAGTTGTGGAACCTTCTTTTCTGGAAGATCATGTGGTGCTTAGTGGTGTAAAGATGTAGCTTGGCAAGCAAGAACTGATGAGCTTTTATTTAAAAATAAAACTGATTGATGTTTCGTGGGACATGGTGCCTTCATGTCTCAATGAGCACCCTTTATGGCTCAGAATATTTTTGCCATTAGATCAGCTTTGATAAGGCAGAATCTTTAATCTTGGCACATTAGAAAACACCTTGAGAGAAAATGAATGTAACACTTTTCATTCAAAGAAAGGAGCTTAAAAATTCGGTATAAACAGCAGAATGAAATGCAGGAACTTAGATGGGAAATCAGGTAAGAAATTTATAACCATGTTATGAATGCAAGAGGCTGACAGTTAATAGAATAAGAAAGCCCTGGAGAAGATGTCTCTGACTTGCAGTGCAAGACCCCTATATGCCTATGATGATATTGCAGTATTCATGGGTGAGACAGGACCGTTCAACGTTGCAATGCACACTGTAACACTCTGTGCATCTCTTTCAAATCTTCCTGTGCCAACAGGTGTAAACTGCACGCTTCAAACAGTAAAAGCGTTGTTATTGTAATAGAAACAGTTTTCATGTTTATTGAGTTCTCATTTTAACAAATGACTTTAAAAAAGGAAGGAAGGAAGAATAGGTGGAAAGACAGGTAGGCTAGCCAGTTCTGACCGGCTGGCTGCCCTGTGCTGGGGAAAGGGGGCAAGGAGAATAAAAGATAATAGAAAAGAGATGTTACAAATAAAGGGGGGGGGGAAGAAAAGCACAAAAAAATGAAAGAATATGGCACTGCTTAAAGTCTGTCGCTAAGGCCGTAAGAAGCACAACAATGCTTTCAAAGCCTTCTGTGCTGAGGACGGTCTGGGCCAGTGTCTCAGGATCCTTTCCTCCGACAAAGGGCGTTTGTCAGGTCTAACGCTCTTGAAAGTTCTTTCCTGGCCGCACTGAAGCGAGGACACTCACGGGGAAGGTGGGCGATCGCTTCCTCACAGCTACAGTTATCGCATGTAGTGCTGTTGGCCATTCCGATCCGAAATGAGTAAGCATTCGTGAAGGCCCTGCCAAGCCACAAGTGGCACAGAAGCGTCTCCTCAGGTCCAGATATTCCTGATAGAAGATGGAGCAGTAGATTCTGATCCAAGCTGTGGAGGCAAGCGTTGGTAAATTCTGTCGAATTCCACTGTGCAAGTGCAAGTTCACGTGCGTGTGAACGAAGCCTTGCAGCTGCGTCAGTTCTGGATAGAGGTATAATAGCAGAGTGGAGACCATCATGAGCAGATCGGGCGGCCTTATCTGCACAGTCATTTCCGTAGATAGCGCAATGGCCCTGTATCCAATGATACGCTACATTGTGTTTTTTCTCTATTGCGTGAGTTTAAACTTCCATACTGAGGCTAGGAGAATTGAGAGCGGGGCGAGTTGTTGCATTTTTGAAGTACTAGAAACAGTGCACAAAGTATGAAGGCCAGTGAAAACACAAAATGAGCACTGACTTGCAACGGAATTTTTTATTCAATTATATATACAAGAACAATACGCACACATCAAGCAATGTGAAAAAAAATCAAGCAAATGAAATGAAGGCTATTAATCATGATTGACATTCTACTGATCCTCATGTCCGCATTATTTTTTATAAGGTACGCTTCAATGGAGTGCCATGCATGCCTACACGCTTACTCCAGTGCAGACTCTGTTTTTTCGAAGATAGGCCTGCACCCACATTGACCACATTGCAGGCAAGAAGTGTAAAGGGACGTTTTCACTAAGCAACGTCTTAATGCTCACTTAATCTGGTATAAACACAATGCTGCATTTGCACTGTGTATTTGCATTTGCACTTGTGGTCGCTGGTAAACAATGCTGAACATGGAACAAATTGAGTGGCCATTTAAGATGACTAGAAGGGCCATGTGTATCTTATACATTTCTTTTTGTGCTTTAATAGTGATTACATATTCTTGAAGTATAATTAAAATGTGTTACATAATGGTGTCACAGGTCACAATCCATGTTTGCTGCTGTGCAATAGCCCAAACTTTGTATCCAATGTGCATGCATTGTCCCAAGTAGACATGACACTAGGTCTGTTCGATTCGCACCATCTGAACCAGTTCACGAGGTGCAGTAATGATGCCCCTATGAACCATGCCATTAATTTCAAAAGAATCACAAAAGGTGCAGGGCTGCTTCACAATTTTTCTGCACGTTCCCTACAGACGGTGGCAAAACATAGTGCAGGCGTGCTGGTGCAAAGCAGCAGACAATAAAGCACACGGAGGTAAGCACCACTGCAACCATGCTTACACATGTCTGCTGTACCTAAGCAACGCGAGGTGTGCTTACGCCTCAGTAGCCGACCATACCTGTAGTTTAGGACCTCTCAAAATGACATGAATGGTACTCTTCAGGCGGACAAAACATAATGCCTGCATTGTGTCTACACCTCGGCATTCGTTTAAAGTGTCGCGTTGTGCCTGTACCGATGAAATTAATTGAGCTGCACAATTTTTATAACTTCTTGTGCCCCGCTGTGAACTGGTTCATAGTGGTGCAGGTGAATCGAACGGACCAATTGTGATGGCTTATGTCACAACAGTAAATATGTGCAGGAAGGTCTGCAATGACGACTTCCTTGTATACAATAATTATGATGCAATTAATTTGCAATCTGAATTCAATTTTTTAATTATGTTGAGAAAGACAGTTTTACACATAAAACTCTCTTTTGTCTTTCTCGATTTGACAGCACAAATTCTCAGTCGAATGGCACTATAACTTTTAAAACCTTTCTTCGCAGCCCCCCATGGCATCTTTAATAAGCGCTCACTTTCAAACTAGTTGGCCTTGCAATGCAATTATAAATATTTCATGCAAAGCAAACAAATAAAAGGTGACAAACACAGCCTCAACATTTATCTCTTTTCTTGTATTGGTCTAAACATAGCTTTCATTTAAGCTTTCAAAGCTAGTGAAGCCCATAACAAACAAGACCGGCTTTCAAACCCCGATAGTGCAAGTTTAACAGACATTGATGATTCAAGGAAAATGTGACTGGATGGGGAAAGTAACGGTCGAGCTGTCTGTAAACAAGGCAAATGGCATTCTTCTGGACGGCTTCCAGTTTGTTAATGTTGGTAGCTTGTGCACATTCCATATACAACTCCACCATATTCTCGAAAAGGTCATATTAGCCCAATTTATATGAGAAGTTTAACATTGTTGGTAGATGATTTTAGCATTCGCTGCAGCTATAGTAGTTCATGAAAAGCTTTAACACAAATAATATCAACATGCTTTGACAAGGATAAATGATAAGGCAAGATGAAGCCTAAGCACTTGTATTGAAAAATCCTGTCTAAAGTTAGCCTGTTATTTGAATAGATAAAAATAATTGGTGATGTATGTTTTACGAAGGACTTTATCACAATTTTGTTGAAATCATTCACTGCCTGCCAAGCCTCACACAAGGCACAAAATTGGGAAAATGAATAATTCTGGCATTGACAGTCATAAGCAGAATTAATTTCGTGATATAGAAAACAATCGCCAGCATACAATCAAACGCTACTTTCTGTGTTACTGGGAAGGTCACTTATGTAAAGTAAAAATAGTAAGTTGGCAAGCACAGACACCTGATGGCTCCTGGTATGGCAGAATCAAACGAATTGAAACTAACAAACTGCAAACAATTTAAGAGAAAGTTAGAAATGCAGTCAAGAAATATAGAGTTTTAAGGATAATGCTCAGCTTGTTCAGCAGTTAGAACAAATAACGGAACAAAAATAACAAAGATGGCATCTAACTGGATTCTAATGTCAAAAGCACAAGTGAGGCCGTGAGTGAATTCCATAAACGGTAAGATGGTACTAAATCCATGCAAAATGCCATGTTAGGTCTGTTCGATTCGCCTGCACCACTGTGAACCAGTTCACAGCGGTTCACGCAAAGTTCAGAAATTGTGGTGCAGGCACAGCGCGACACTCGAAACAAATGCCAAGGTGCAGAGGCGGTGCAGGCGTTATGTCCGAATAATGTGCACAAGATGCGTAAGTTTGAGAGGTCCTGAACTGCAGATATGATCGAATTCTTGGACATAAATACACACACCACATTTGCATAGATACATCAGATGTGCATAAGCGGGGTTTTAATGGCGCTCATGCCCGTGTGCTGTGTGGTCTGCTGCGCTGCTGCCGCGCGCCTGTACGCCTGCACCAAGGCGGCACCGACAATGGAGTGGGTGCAGCAAAATCGTGAACCAGCCCTGCGCCTTTTGAAACGAACGGCGTGGTTCAGCGGTCGCCATTGCTTCACCGCTGAAACGAATGGCAGGGTGCAGCACCTCGTGAACTGGTTCAGATGGTGCAGGCAAATGGAACGTACCTGTTAAAACTTAGATAGGCATTATGTGATCAAACGAATTCAACAATATGCTTGTAAACTATGTATTCTAACATTTTACTAGACTAAGGTGTAAAGAAGATCTATATATAGTTACAAAAGCATGTTTTTACCAGATTTAAAAAGGGGGAGCACTTTCGTTTGTTTTCAAGATGAAGGAACAATACCTGTTGTGAGAGAACACTGAAAAATAACAGCAATGCTGAGGAGCCCACTGGGAATAACGTACGAAAATGCACTAGGAATTACGTCAGGGACCCCACATTTCTTAGATGTGCCTTCATTGAACAACATTTCCTAAATTTGCAGAAGTACTTCTATATTCTAACCATGTTATTAAGGCATACAACATTAAAAACAGAAAGAAAAAATGCTATGGTAGCGTTTTCAATAAGAAATGAGCCCCTAAGGGTGCATGCACCAGTAAAACTCTACACATGTGCTTGACTCCTGCTGATTGCTTCAAGTTCAGCTGAAGTCGCACAAGCCTTCTACACCTTAGCTAGAGAAGCTTGGCTTTCCTTGCAGAGCGAAGACAATTGCAAAAAAAATGTGGTTGATCCCTCTTATATAGGAATCGGTATAGAACACGAAAGTGAAACGTGTCTTCACAGAAGTAGTGTAATGTTTATTGCACATTGATATATAATGTCTATTGGTGTTTTGTGGCTAAAGCGCCCTTAGGCGTTGATGCACCCACGCTGACGCCTGGTGGCACGTCTCCTCCATCACGACTACCAACGTCGATGACCATGAGCAACCGTCGTGCATATGGAAGCTGCACTACGCTGCACACGCTAGCACAACGCGAAAGACGAAGCACGTAACTGACACACTAATACAACGCGCAAGACAAAGCACGTAACTGAATCGTCACCGAGTCAAATCAGCGCGTACAGCGCGTCGTAATTGCAGCCTCCGCGATCAACTTCAGAAACATTTTCAGAGCTAATTGCGGAGGCCACGGTCCGCTGTGCTGAGTACGGTGAACGCCACCTAAGTGGCGTTGGTAGTGCTTCTTGATGCCAGCGTCCCTTCGAATGCTGGCATCGAGGCGTCGTAGTGCTGAGACCACCGAAGTGTTCACTGTCGGTGCGCGTTAGTGTCATAATGCAGTACTTCTCTTTTCTGCTCGTAGGCGGCGGCACCGCCCCGAGCAAGAGCGCGGGTACACGGAGGAGTGTTAGATATATAAGGCGCGTCTGTGTAGCTCTCTGCAAATGCGTTTGTGGCGCAATGGGTTAAACGCTCGGCGATCTATCGTCGCGGACCGAGAGGTCGTGGGTTCGATTTCCAAATTTTGCATGTTTGTGGAACTTTTTCTTCTGGTTTCTTTCTTTGTATTATGTTCGTGTACATTGTAAGCTGACGTATTTCCGTGACGGAAATACGTCAGTGAAGTCTTGGTGGACCCCGGCATAAAACACTTTCGTGTTAAAAGAAGGCACATAAAGGTAGAGAGCTTTTGTTATGCCTGTACAGTAAGAGATCCACTGAAGATAATTACAACACCAGCTAGCTGCTGTCCCATAATCTCGGAAGATAAACCATTTATCTACACACATGCACAGGGTGGAAATGATTGCATTCCCATGCATACGCTACATAATGACAATCACCACAAAACCCCATCGCATGACTATTACTTCCACAGGTAATTTTCACTGCTGCTATGGAATTGCTGTCTCGCTACAGCAACCAATATATTGGACATTTCAATTGGTTCATGAAAGCGGGATGGGCACTCGCCAGACTGAAGCAGAGGCATTACACACACTGTTCAATGCCCAGCCTCGTGTAAGTCACTTAAAACTCGTCACAGACACTTGCTGACTGCCTTCAGGCGGGGACATGCCTTTCTGTTAGATTCACGTTTCACGTTCAGACTTTTGCGTCATTAGACTGACTAGGCTTCTGCGTGCGCAAAGGGATGCGAAATGCGTGAATGCATTTTGTTTATCTACAAAAGGCACTCCTATCTTGCAAAGTGATAATTGGAAATATCTGTGCACCCTACATCGATCGTCCAACGGCGGCGCGCATCAATTCTGCGTTTTCGAGCTCGTGAGCAGTGTCTCGACGTGGTTACCCATCTAGCCACCGTAACGTGGTGTCGAAGGCTAAACAGGCATCCGGCTATATTCGAAGACGCAGTCACAACTAAAACTAGCAACAGTCTACGACACATGCTACAACACACGAATTATCTCTGTCGGCACCATGCAGTCGGCGGCGCAGTGTCACCACACGACTCTTCGAAACCGCCAATCCATAGCAGGCGACATGTGGTGTCGTTTTGTGGATGCAATGCAGTTCCTTCGAAGCTTCACTATTATCTTCGTAAGGGAAACGTTATTCGCACTCACTGATACTACACAGTACACACCACACGGCCACAAGTAGCCACAGCGACGAAAAGACCGTCTCGTGCGATCCCCTCCACCGCTGCGTGCACGCATGTGTAGGCGCCCACAGTCATTTTCGATTTTAAAACGCGGCATTAAATCAAATGCTCTATATATTTAGACGAAGTATATTTAACAACAAAACGATAATACTAGCATTTCATGTGTTCTGTTAAACTGCTTTCATTTTGGTGACGTCATTGCGTGGCAGCAGCGCTCTCCACTTGGACTTCGCTGGTGCCACGCGCGTGTCACCAGCGCCGGCCTTTTATTTAGATCTCGACACTGGCGCCGCAAATGTCGACCCTGCCGTAGCAGACGACTGCTAACGCGCTACCAGAAGAAATTCGCGGGAAGCTTCGTTCGGGCCCTGCGGAACAGTTTTTGAGGCCAGGTTCTGCTTCGTCAGCATGGAGGAAGGAGAGGCCCCGGCCAGCACGGACGTATTGGAGAGAGTGTGGCGGAAGTCACGTGCTGTTTTTCGCAAAGGAGCACTGGGACGGGTACCCCAAATGTCAACGTTGCCATAGCAACCGCGCTCCTGAAGCTTTCGCTGCTGCTCTCGGTCTCTGAGAAGTGAGATAAGATTTTTCCGCCGGTGTCTTTCTCGCAGCACCTTTTGTTCGCCAGAAAGGCTGACTGGAGTGTGGTGTGTAAGCTTGAAAGTTGTGTTTTGGGTCTGTGAGTGCGAGTGTCAGCCAGCAACAGATACACTCAACAATCACGGCGCGGGTCTTCATCGTCTTCTTCAACGTGCCACGGAAAAACACAGGAGCGCGTCTGCTTCACTAAAACTGCTACAGAAGTTCGTAGGCTTTGTTTTGATGCGCGTCGGCAGCACACATTTCCGGTGGCTCGCAACAGTGCAAGTTCAAAGTTCGCGCCTATCCGCTCCGGCGAGCTGCAGAACCCCTGATTGGAGGCGCAGAGGGAGATGGCACACCAACATGGCTGCACTTCCGGCTTCAAAAACGTGACGTCAGGGCCTCTCCTGTTTTGTTTCTTTCCTCCATGTTCGTCAGTCAGTAACTGGCCTTAATAATGCCGTTTTCGAAGCAGCAACGCGACGATGCGAGACGGCGCATTACCAAGTCTGCAGCAAGCTTTTGCGCTCGCCGAATGGCAAAAAAGAAAAAAGAAAAGCCTTTTGCCCTCGCCTTGTCGGTTGCGGCAACTTAAGGCGCAGCAGCACGCCATCACAATGAAGTTCTTGTCCCTACACGTTTGATCCGTTTGCGCGTACAGCACTTTCGTCGCACAGGCCCGAGAATGGCAGTCGGAGCGCGCTGGAAAGAAAAAAATATACAAAAGCGCAACGCGTGTTTCCACGTGGCCCGGATTGGCCAATGGGGGAGCGGAGGAGGCTGGGGCGGCGAGGAGGAAACGCCGGGGTGAGCGCGGTGGCGGCAAGATTTGGTGCTACTTTGGAAGATTGAGGGGCGACGCGGGTACAGCTTTGCGTTGACGAAGGCGCTCGGTTTCTCCGACTTCGCAACTTACGAATGCAACAAGTGTTTTCACCGATGCCTTTTTTAATGTTTGTATAGCCTCGCGTTTAGCAGTTTGAAAAACTTTACTGAGCTGTGAAAATGCTGCTTTGCTCCTCCGGAGGGAGTCCTTAGCCCAGGTCTCCAGCAGCCCTGGTCGTCCGTTGCGCTCTACTAATCAGCTGTTCCTGATTAGTAGAGCGATTAGATTTTATTCTCTCATGAGGCTCCCCCTGTCTCGTGCGAGAATAAAAAAAGTTTAGTCTTCGTTTGGAACACATCGCTCACGGTCACATTGCTCTTCGCCCGCGCTAGCAACTAACATAATAATTATTAATGCGAACGCATTATATGGCTCATGAGGCGGAAAATCCGGCGTTGGCGTGACCACACGATGGTCCAACATTTCAAGTGAGCCAATCGAGGCAGTTGATGACGTCAATTAAGGCAAAGTTAATTAAGGAAGCTTTAATTCAGGCGAATTAATTAATATAAAGTTAAGGCACTCGAACCCACAACCATTGGTGTTAATTAGGATAAAATTAATTAAGGCAGTCGATCCACGACCCTTTTTTGGGAGCCAAACCCACGACCTTTGGTGGTAATTAAGGCACAGTTAATTACGGCACTCTAACCCACGACCGTTGGTGGGAGTCGAATCCACTATCCTTGGTGTTAATTAAGGCGAAGTTAATTAAGGCACTCGAACCCACGACCTTTGGTGTTAATTAAGGTACAGTTAATTAGGGTAGAGTGAATTAAGGCACATGTATAATTACGACACAGTTCATCACGGAATCAGAATCCATGATCATTGGTGGTTGCAATGCTTTCGCATTCATCGCACTTGAATTTTTAATTAATTAATTATTTAATTAGCACTAATAGTTGCTGCTAATCAGCAGTTGTAGCTGTCACCAGGCCAATCGGATAATTATTAATACCAATAGTTGCTACTAATCAGTAGTTGTAGCTGTCAGCAAGCCAATCTGTTAATTAATTAGTACTCATAGGTGCGACTAATCAGCAGTTGTAGTGGTTAGCAGGCCGATCGATGGACTCCTTTTAAACTAGTAGGAATAAATCCAAGGCAATTCTCTCGATGTATACGCTCTTAGCACTTCACTTCGGGATGAAAAAAATTAGCAGTGGCTTATTAATTAGCTCGGCTATGCCAGGATATACGTCGTGTGGTTCAGCTGGTTATTCTTAGCTTTCCTATAGTTGTCTATAGGATTAGCTTGAATATCATGCTCACTGCTGCTTCAGTGACACACACACACACACGGTAACAGCCTTGACGTCATCGACGGCGTCTTCTTGGCGACGCTCCCGTCGCTCCGATGTCTCCGCAGCACCACCTTCTGTTCGCGCTTCCTACGCTCAACCGCTTCGGGATCGCTTCTCCGCTCTTCTGCGCCGCTGAGCAGCAACCCTTATCTATGGCTGGCAAACGCCCCGCTGATACCTCTGTGCATGCGCACAACATGAGAGGCGCTATCAAGTGGCTCCGGCGCAGCGTCAGACTTGGCTACTGCGCAACGGAAGCGCACAGCTGGGCACGCGCCGCCGCCAGTGCGTCTGCCGCGGCTATGACGTCACTCCTCTGGGTGACTGTCAGGCTGGTGAGTGTCAGGTCAGGTGACAGCAGGCTGGGTGACTGTCACAAACAGTCACCCAGCCTCCTTGATTTAATCAGGTATGCTACATACGTCAAGCTATGTATGTAGCTTTTAGCCCAAAATGACCGTCCAGCATGTAAACTGGAGAATAACATGATTTCATGTTTTCTATCTAGCAATTTTGCATGCATTTCATAACTCCTTTGTTTTTTCTAAATTTCTACTTCGCACCACTACTAGAGATGAAATCAGGTCGTATCAATCTTGCTTTTTTCTACCAATACTATAAACCTATCTTGCCTCGACTGCTGCCCGGTTGATGCTTCCGTCTACTTTAAACCCAAGCGCTTCTAGAAGGTGTACGTGTGAAGGGATTCAGCCAATGAGAACAGTACGTTACCTACTGTTCTCATTGGCTGAATCCCTTCACATTCCATTAGGATGTGTTAAGTGGTCTCCAGATCTTTGCTGCAGCATGCACATGCCTCATCTAGTTTCGAATATTTTGCTCCGGTATGTTTTCGTCCGAAGACAACCGGCTCGAGCTTCAAATGTTGTGACTGTTACAGCATCACTGTTGTGACTGTCTCATCTGGTGTTGAAATAAACTGATTTGATTTGTATGGGGCATTGCAAGGACAACCGGCTGGGGCGCGCAGCTGTATGAATGGTAGAAATGCTGGAAAAGGGATTTTTGTTCGAGTTTCCGCGTAACATAATTACGTTTTCTCATATATGCAAATTACAATCTGACGCTATCATGCCTGTAGGTTGTGGTTAAGTCGTACTTTACGATTCTTCTGACGCATTTTACTTTGAGAAATTCAATTAGTTCACCAGCACCTCTGGGTCACGCGGAGGGCCTGCGTGGTCGGCGTGGTTCGGTATGACTTGCTTGGCCGGACAACGCCGCCGACATCGGATTTTCTGCTACACGAGGCCATTAACGCTATCGCGTTAAAAAAAATGAATGTAGCACAATTTTCTTTCATCAGAGCACCACATTCACAAGTGCAATGTCCAAACCTACATGAGCTTTGTTCGCTTGTGAGCACACTTGCACATTCAAGGCCGTTCTCGGTGCAGGAACCGCGCATAAAAAATAAACTGTGATGATACGGAGCGCAAACTCCTCAAGATGCATGCGGCATCCAATACACACAACAGTGTCGCAAAAAATTTGGAGGGTGCTTAATCTTCGCCTCTAAGAGTGGAACGCGACAACATTCAAAGATCCCTGAATGCTTGTCAGGCTTCTCGGCAACTACAGCTTTCTTTTTTCTCCACCTTCGCCTCTGCGCGCCGCTGCCGTTTTACGCGGCCGTAAAACCCCTTGATGTTAGAAAGTAGCGACACTCTCCTCCGCGCGCGCGCTTTCCTCCTCTCCTCGGATTTCTCCCCTCCCCGGGCCGGCGCGGTGCGCACGGCACGCTGAACCGTCCTTTGGCTCGCTGCAGCCGCATTATCATCAATGCGCGCGCTTGTTTATTCGACCTTTTGAAGCGTTGTATGCGAATTTAACCCTTGTGAAACTGTCATGACGAAAGTGCGCTTCCGATAGAACGTCGTGACATTTTTTAGGGGCGAAGCTCCTTAGGGCGTGGGTCTGTCCCTCCTCTGTAGTATGTAGTAGTAGTAGTAGTCGTCGTAGTAGGTAGCCACGTCTACTTTTATGAAAAAAAAAATGCCGAAAGTTGTGTCCGTAGCGCGGAATCGAACCAGGGACCCCTCGCTTCCGAACGCGCGGCGCTAACCACCACGCCACGAAGCTTTTTTTTTATTTACTGCCTTGTATGTCACAGATCTGACGAGCACAGAAGAACATACTAACATGATCTTATATCGGTGAAAACCGTCAGCTGTTTGCTGACTACATGTTATCAGTATTTCGGCATACGCAACAAAAGTTCCAATCTAGGAACCCAATCCGGTACAAACGTCTGCACCTTCTGCACTTCGACAAAATGGGACACAGATTCGCAAAAATGTTCGCGAACGGGTCGCACATCAATATCTGCATTGTGTGCAGCCATCCGCGTTCACCATATGCTGTGCAGGCCCAGGAGCATGATAAGATCAAAAGGCACGCCATCATCGTTTTCAACCGAGAGATAACGGATTCCATGCGGCTTTAATGGCAACTCTTTTTTCAGAGTTCTCTGTAAGATGTCCCAGAAGAACACCCCGCTCCAGCAATCTAAAAACACGTGTTCAATGGTCTCTGGTATTTTGCATAATAAACAGTTAGTACCCCATGGAACAAATAAACCCCTGTCTTCTAACCATGTTTTACCGGGTAAGGTTCCCGTGTGCAGCTTAAAAAAAAAGTTTTAACCCCTGGCGCAACAAGCATTCTTTTAACGCGTTTCAAGACATCTTTTCCTCGGCCTACACAGTATAATTCACGGTACAATGGCACTGGAAATAACACATCAACGAGGTCTTTATACAGTTTTTTACGTGACACCTCGGTCACTACGCCACGAAGCGCACATGGACACACGCACCACGATGACAATAAATACCCAACATTAACGAAAGACTGCGCGTTTCTAACGCGTTTGTGCTAGCGCGTTACGGCCCGTGTAAGAAGCTGGTGTAAGCCGCTGTGGCCTCTCCGCCTTACCCCCGTATTCATAAACGCTGATGGCGTCGGCAAACGCGGTGCACGTTCCGGCATGTGTAAACGGCTGCGTAAGACGCTGTGGCCTCTCCCCCTTACTAGAGAGTACTGCACGTTTCTAACGCGTTTGTGCTAGCGTCCCCTTGAGCGGGAGATGGTGCAATTATAATGAAGGGCGCTGTTATAAAATAGGAATGACGTCACACATGGCGCGTGTCATTGGTGGAAGTCAATCGTTCGATTTAGTGCGGCGAGACTGGGCGAATTACACGGAAGATTCACGGTTTACCGATGATTCCCTCCGGAGCTTCGCCCACTCATCATCATTCACCCCGTGGATATGCGGTGTTTTTTTTTTTTTTTTTTTTTTTTTGAGGACGCTCCGATAAATACAAGCGCAAGCGCTCCGACACAATGAGTACCAAGCAGTGGCTGAGATGTTTGCCTCCACGTCGCCACTTGGGTTGTCCGTAACGCGGAGGTGTATTGGGCGCATATAATATAAGCTGCGTAGAGTATACACGAGAATTTGGTTCACAATCCTGGCTCTTAAAAGGCTCAGAGAAGGTAACCGAGAATAAATGTGATAGTTTACTTAAAGCGAATTCGCCAAAATGAGCGGGCCAAAAGCCTTTGTACGAATGCCACTGTGCAAAATACGTGCTGTGTTTGGGGAAACAGCCAACATAGAACTTTACACATGCGCCTGTGTTCCGTCACAATTAAACGACGAGAAATTGCATTCCATCACCTCTGGGAGTACCCTAAGTCTCTCTTAAAAAAAAAAGGGTTCATTGCTCACACGGAAACTTCTAAGACTATGACACTTGATCATTAACTTACAGACTTCAAGATGTCAAGTTTATCCGAATTGTGGGAGATTATCAGAAGCACGTGCCTTGTACTTTATGAGCATGCGCGAATAATACATGCCAGATAGGTAACTTCGCCTCCGTGCGTATGGCTTTTTACTTCCCGGCGGCTGCCAAGATATCATTGAGCGGTTGTTAATTTGCTGATTTTTATACTTTAAAAATTAAATTATGGGGTTTTACGTGCCAAAACCACGATCTGATTATGAGGCACGCCGTAGTGGGGGACTCCGGAAATTTCGACCACCTGGGGTTCTTTAACGCGCACCTAAATCTAAGTACACGGGTGTTTTCGCATTTCGCCCCCATCGAAATGCGGCTGCCGTGGCCGGGATTCGATCCCGTGACCTCGTGCTCAGCAGCCCAACACCATAGCCACTGAGCAACCATGGCGGGTGTTTTTCTCCTTTCGCTTAACCAACTCAAGTTCATATGCCTATATATATATATATATATATATATATATATATATATATATACATATATATAATTGCTTGGTTTAATTCAACAAAATCATACTTATTCACGCTATTTCGCACGATGAAAATCGCTACCAGTATTTCGTATCTGACGGCACTGAACTACAGAATGATCTAGGCGGCACCGAATTTTGCGGATCGGACCGATGGGTGGTTAGAAAAAAAGTACCATGTTAACTACAAAGTATTTCTCCTTGGCGCGCACACACAGAGACACGCGCA